>NW_028229452.1:50000-55000 GCF_041138505.1 Cibotium barometz | reverse complement strand
TATGATCCCTTTGAATCTGAATGCCAAGACACGAGTGAAGCTCTCCAAGATCCACCATATCAAATGCCGAAGATAACAACTGCTATAACAAATCCTTCTGGCTGCTCCATGTAAATTTCTTCATTCAAATCTCCATTCAAGAAAGCTGTGCTGCGCACGTCCATCTTTAGACATGATATGAAAGTAAACCTCATAAGATGATAGGGCGAGAAATCAAATGTGTGACATTCACAATCAGGATAGTAAACCTCATAAGATGACGGAACGAGAAATCAAACCTTTGACATCCGTAGGCAGCATGTAGCCAGGATGACATGATGTGAACATAAACCTCATAAGCTGATAGGACGAGAAATCAAACCTCTGACGGGAAGAGAAATCAAACCTCTGACATGTAGTCAGGATGACATGACGTGAACGTAAACCAACCTCGTAAGATGACGGGACAAGAAATCAAACCTCTGACATGTAGTCAGGATGACATGACGTGAACATAAACCTCATAAGTTGATAGGATGAGAAATCAAACCTCTCGGGAAATATGCTCGTCGTCGACGAAATTTCTTGTTAGTTTCCATAGATTGAATTCCAAGACTTGACCACCATAGATCAGTCACATAAGGATATAGACCATCATTCTGATCATGAAAAGAGCTGCTACTGACCCTGTCCTCTCTCATGGCAAGACAAGATCACCCATATAGCCATTTAGACCTGCATGGTTGCATTGTCGACCACAAAAGACAGTGATAGACTTAAATAAACCTAGTCAATCTGATGAGCCAAAGCCAAGGCACGGTGCATCCAATGACCATGGCATCATGGATACAATCCATGGAAACATAGTCAACCATCATCGACGAAACATGTAACCATCATCACGGAACAACACCATGGCCTCATGGATAAAATCCATGGAAACACAATCAACCAATATAGATTAGCCAAGTGAACCAACATCAACGAAACATGTAGCTTGGAATGACCAACATCAACGAAACATGTAGCTTGGAATGACCAACATCAACAAAACATATAGCTCGAAATGACCAACATCAACGAAACATATAACCATCACCATGGAACAACGATCCATGGAAACATAGTCAACCATCATCGATGAAACATGTAACCATCATCATGGAACAACATCATGGCATCATGGATACAATCCATGGAAACATAGTCAACCATCATCGACGAAACATGTAACCATCATCACGGAACAACACCATGGCCTCATGGATAAAATCCATGGAAACACAATCAACCAATATAGATTAGCCAAGTGAACCAACATCAACAAAACATGTAGCTTGGAATGACCAACAACAGCAAAACATATAACCATCACCATGTTTCCATGGAAACATAGTCAACCATCATCGATGAAACATGTAACCATCATCATCATGGAACAACACCATGGCATCATGGATACAATCCATGGAAACTTTTTTCTATCATCATCGACGAAACATGTAACCATGATCACGGAACAACACCACGGCATAGTTTCCATGGATACAATCCATGGAAACTTTTTTCTATCATCATCGACGAAACATGTAACCATGATCACGTAACAACACCACGGCATAGTCAACCATCATCGACGAAACATGTAACCATCATCACGGAACAACACCATGGCATCATGGATACAATCCATGGAAACATAGTCAACCATCATGGACGAACACATGTAACCATCATCACTCACGGAACAACACCATGGCATCATGGATAAAATCCATGGAAACACAATCAACCAATATAGATTAGCCAAGTGAACCAACATCAATGAAACATGTAACCATCATCATGGAACAATATTGCAACAACATAAAGTCGATACACAAAAATCATGAAAAACTTGCACCCTACATGCGCACACACACACATGACTAACATATATATGAAGATGTGAGTGAATTACATCAATGCAAATGAACACATATACATATATCGATAAAATGTGTAACCATCACCACCATGGCATCATGGACATTTTGACGAAAAAGCATCGATATGTATGCTTGAAAAATCATCATAAAACAACACCATGGTATCATGGATCTTTTCCATGGGAACATAGTCAACCATCATTCACGAAACATGTAACCAAGTCAATGGATGCACATTCCATCAATATGAAAGAAACAAGATGCATTTAAAAGCATCACAATCAATATGCACATTCCATCAATATGAAAGAAACAAGATGCATTTAAAAGCATCACAATCAATATGGGAGAAACAATTGACATACCTTTTCTTGAGGATTTAATATGAGAATCATTGGAGAACCAATGCTACCATTGTATGATGGAGATAAGGATTATATCTTCCTTAGGGTCACAAACTACTCCTGAATAGCTTCCATTAAAAGATGTCAAAATTAGCAGGTTACGATAGCCATATCAAACTCGACACCAAATGCAGGATGAGAAAGGTAAAATTAGCGTGAACTTGTGTAAAATAGTAGTTATGCTCTGTCTAAGAGACGCTTGATAGTGGATTCATGTATGAATTTCAATACAATTTCTCATAGTTAATGCAAAACAAAATATAAAATAGAGAACTTATCTCGCCATAATCCAAACTCTCCTACTCTTGTTGGCACCTACTGCCTTCGCAAAATATCAAGGCCATGGTTAGCATAGTCATTCCTTGATCCGCATGAGGGATCTACATGAGGGAGCCATCAAACATGCAACAAGCTCGAGAGCCAGTAGCATAGTCATTCCACATCAGGGATCCGCATGAGGGAGCCATCAAACATGCAACAAGCTCGAGAGCCATCAAACGTATAGCAGGCTTGACAGGGAGGGGCGAATCCATGAAATCATAGATTTTCAGATAGTACTGGGTACCCAAACATCATCCGTAGTCTTGCAATAGCTTTCTATCTGAAGATTTTCACAAGTTGGTTGCTATACAACAACTGTCTTGGACAACAGAAGCGTGTTGATGGTTACGTGTTTGCTTTTTATTTCTTCAAACTAGAAGCGCAGAGTCACACAAACCTCTCCGATTACGTGTTTTCTTTTGCTTTTTATTTCTTCAAACCAGAAGCGCAGAGTCACACAAACCTCTCCGATTACGTGTTTGCTTTTTATTTCTTCAAACCAAAAGCACAGAGTCACACAAACCTCTCCAATTACGTGTTTGCTTTTTCCTTTCCTTACGTGTTTGCTTTTACGTGTTTGCTTTTTCTTTTCTCAAACAGAAGCCCAAAGTGCTTCGACTGCCTTGCTTTTTATTTCTTCAAACCAGAAGCGTAGAGTGCCTTCGTATGGAGACGAGAGTCACACAAACCTCTCCGATTACGTGTTTGCTTTTTCTTTCCTCAAACAGAAGCCCAAAGTGCTTCGACTGCCTTGCTTTTTATTTCTTCAAACCAGAAGCCCAGAGTGCCTTCGTATGGAGATGAGAGTCACACAAACCTCTCTAATAGACTTTGACCTGTAGAGATCTCTAGATTCATGTAGAACCATAGCTCTGATACCATGTTGAAATGTAGAGAGAAAGAGACGAGACAAGAGACATATCATGTACGCTCCCAAAGACTAATTCATATTGAGGACAAGATACATATATATAGGTGAGACCAAGTTAGGTAGAGTGAGCTATATATAGAGCTCCAACATACAATTCATCCGAAGACAAAAACCCTTCGTAGACACTTTGTCAAGATAATAATTGAGTACAAATTGTATCTCAAACATAGCGTTTTCTCATGTATTGCTCCAATACATACAAAGTTTCTCTATCATAAGCTACTTCATTTACTAAAGTGTTGCAAGTATACTCCCGTTTGTTCTTTGCATAAATCCAACCAAGTAACCATGCGCTGATTGTTGTCTCCAAAAAACTTTGAAGCTCCTCTATATTTTGATTCCACATCTTTGGAAAAATCAAGTAGGTTCCGGGCATATTCCACATTACATTGTAGAGGGTATCATAAAAAATTAGCGTGTTATTTCCATCCAGGCATATTCCACATTACATTGTAGAGGGTATCATCAAAAATTAGCGTGTTATTTCCATCCAGGTCATGAAAAATTCTCCATGTACATCCAAGTTTTTGTGGTATACAAATCAATATCCAATTAGAAGATCCGTCTTTTAACATGTTGCTTGCCTTGCTATGACCTTAAACTTTTGATGGTGCCGAGGAAAGCATAACTCAAGAACGCGTCGAGTCCTTTGTAGTCTATTAGTACTCCAGATCCATACCTCAAACCATTGCATACAAAAATCAAGGAAAGTGAATGCATCTTTGCGAATCAAATGCTAAACACTTGTATTCTCTTCCACAAGATGCATATGTTTGGCCTAGTCTGGACATACATCACCATGTTGCATCTTAATGGTCTTAAGTAAAACACCATTGAGTTCAAGTATCAATACTCTTCTTTGTTTTCTTATTGTATCTGGGGGTGGTGGAACTCTTTTGCTTCTAGGTACATGAGTCACCAATGATTTGTGCCACCTCAATAGTAAGTTTTCTGTACACTTGAAATCAAAGCTATATGCTTCAACATATCCTATTGAAAACAAAATGTATGGTTAATGGACATTCAAAATTTTAAATAAATATATTATGTGCCAACAACATAAATTCATTCATGATATGGATGGTCTTAAACCTTCATAGACAAATGCTCCAATACCTCAGAAGTTCAACGAACAAAATAAAAGAGCGAGTATATTGTCAATGCTAAATTTCATCAAATTTATTGAATATGATGTATAAAAGATTTTCACTGTTGAGATAATTGAGTCTATCCAAATTAAATTATAATATTCATAGCCTTACACCTTGACAAGGCAATATCTTCAATAAAAAACAAACACATCTTCATTGTAATATCAAATTGCAAATATTGACAAAAGAGATAATCAAATGATAGTAAGTTTGGAGTACAATGGCATTTGATTGCTTGATACAATAGTGTAAAGATTTGGCTCGTACAATCCAAAAATTAAACCCA
>NW_028229452.1:7500-45000 GCF_041138505.1 Cibotium barometz | reverse complement strand
GTGAGGTCTAGTTAGAGGAGAATTATGGAAGTTTCCAATAATAGAAAGCTATGAATTATAGCTAGATTTTGACAATTGTCCAAATCTATATTGAATGGTTGGCCAAACCTAGTGATATGAGCATTAGACAAATACCCAATAAGTTCTAGCGAGAGGAGCGTCATAAGGAAAAATGGCACTCGTGCTTACATTATAGGAAGAATGGTAGTGGTGCCATTCTCAGGCCTCCCATCACTTCATGGGGAGAATGGTAGTGGTGCCAAGGCCTCCCATCACCTGGAAGGAGAGAATGGCACCACTGCCAATCTCCCTCTCACAGTCAAGGAAGAATGGCAGTGGTGCCATTCTTAAGGCCTCCCATCATCTTGATTGAAGGAGGGAATGGCACCACTACCATTCTTGGAGCCTTCAATCCACTAAAGGGGAGAATGGCAGTGGTGCCATTCTCCACCACTAAAGGGGAGAATGGTAGTGGTGCCATTCTCAAGGCCTCCCATCCCAGCCTTACATTAAAGGAAGAATGGTAGTGGTGCTATTCTCAAGGTTTCCCATCACCTTGAAGGGGAGAATGGCACCATTGCCATTCCCCCTTACATTCAAGGCATGATGATATTGGTGCCATTCCCCCTTACATTCAACGAAGAATGGGAGTGATGCCATTCTCAAAGCCTCCCGTCAACTTGATTGAAGGGGAAAATGGCACCACTGCCATTCTCAAGGCCTTCCATCATCTCAAATGGGATAATTTTTCCACCACAATTCTCAAGGCCTTCCATCCGATCATCTTGAAGGGTAGAATGGAACCACTGCCATCCTACCCCATCATCTTGAGGGGCAGAATGGCACCTAGGCTCGCATTCCCCATTACATTCAAGGAAGAATGGCAATTGTTGCCTTTCTCAAGGCCTCCCATCACCTTGATTGAAGGAGAGAATGGCACCACTGCCATTCTCCCCTTTTGTTCAAGGATGAATGGCAGTGGTGCCATTCTCCCTTACATTCTAGGAAGAATGGTAGTGCTGCAATTCTCAAGGCCTCCCATGACTTCATGGGGAGAATGGACGTGGTGCCATTCTCAAGGCCTCCCATCCCATCACCACGAAGCGAAAGATGGAACCACTACCATTCTCCCTCACATTAAAGGGATAATGGCAGTGGTGTTATTCCCCCTTACATTGTACAAAGAATAGCAGTGGTGCCATTCTCAAGGCCTCCCATCACTTCATGGTGGGGAGAATGGCAATGGTGCCATTCGAAGGGCCTCCCATCCCATCACCTTAAATCGGAGAATGGAACCACTATCACCCTCCCTTACATTAAAGGAATGCCAGTGGTTCCATTCAAGGAAGAATGGAAATGGATGCAATTCTCAAGGCCTTCCATCACCTTGATTGGCATGGTGAATGGCACCACCACCATTCTCCCCTTTCATTCAAGTAAGAATGCTAGTGGTGCCATTCGTAAGGCCTTCCATCACCTTCAAGGGGGGGAATGGTATCACTGCCATTCTCCCTTACATTCAAGGAAGAATGTCAGTGGTGCCATTCTCAAGGCCTTCCATCACTTCATTGGGGAGAATGGTAGTGGTGCCATTCTAAAGGCCACCCATCCCATCACCTCAAAGTGTTGAATGGCACCATTTCCATTCTCCCTTAAATTAAAGGAATAATGGTAGTGGTGTGATTCTCCCTTACATCGTAGGAAGAATGAAAGTGGTTCCATTTTCAAGGTCTCCCATCACCTTTAAGGAGAGGATTGGCACCACTGCCATTCTCCCTTACATTTAAGGCAGAATGGCAAAGTGGTGCTCTTCTCCCTTACATTCTAGGAAGAATGGCTGTGGTGCCATTCTCAAGGCCTCCCATCACTTCACGGGGAGAATGGCAGCGGTACCATTCTAAAGGCCTCCCATCCCATTACCTCGAAGCGGATACTAGCACCACTGCCATTCTGCCTTACATTCTAAAGGCCTCCCATCCCATTACCTCGAAGCGGATACTAGCACCACTGCCATTCTGCCTCTTACATTAAAGGAATAATGCCACTGGTGCCATTTGCCCTTGCTAGGGAACTTGCTCTATGTCCACATCACTCCGTGCATGGATTTAGGCATCACAATCAATTCTCCCAGCGCATCTAATTTGGGTCTCAGATCCAAAATGAGTCCGAATCGCATCTGAACGCAACAAGAAAGATCCGGGTTGCTTGCCACACATTTGTCCATGCGGCATGATTTGATTTTCATGCCTCTTCGGCACCGTTTGGGTCGGTTGGAGATTTTCGCCATTTGGCACGCTCGTCCATCTTTTTCTAGAGCCGGATTCGGATAGTTAGAAGTTGCGGATCCGGGACTCACCGAGGACAACAGCTAGCCGAAAAATACGACCAGTTGCCCACGGTAACTAAAGGCTAAGATGTGGGGACAACAACTTGCCGTAAAAGAACGACTAGTTGCCCACCAAACCAAAGGCTATGACGTGGGAACAACAACTAGTGAGGGAGTCTTTTAGATGTTGCTTTTGTTGGAGGAGAATGGGGAAAAGCTTATGATGAAGCCATATAGACGCATTCTCAAAAACAAAGCCATTGTAAGAGCAGATTGGCCTTCCGACCACTGTAGGTTTGTGGATTTTGGGCAAGAAGTAAAGAGAGCAAACTCTCAACCCTTGCTCTGGCTTCTGCAAAATAAACTTTGCTTCATCCCTTGAGACCACACTAGACTTTTGACAAATGCAGGCAAGCCTATCAAACAGTTCATTCAATGGAGCTTGGGTGACTGGGAGATAGACCTGTTGATCTAGAAGTTGCCGATCACCTTCATTAAGATACCATGATTTATCAAGAATTACCAAACCAAGGTTTTTATCTGCTGGCTTGATAATGATGTTATGGTTCTTTATCAATCTATTAAGGGCTCTTCTCAAATGAAGCGGAAGCTTGTTCTGAGGAAGTCGCTCACATGAAGAGATTGAATTTTGAAGTATGACTCTTCCAGTGTTGATTATGTCTTCCAGAGGCTGATAAACTTTAGAAGGATTCCAATTCGAGTTTGCAACTCGAAAAGGAGGAAGAGGTCTATCTGGTGCATTTCTGAAAAACCATCGAAGACGAAGTTGTCTTGCAAAATTATCATAGTCTTTGGTTAGATGTGTTGAATCCGGAAACTTTGACAGAGGAATATATCCCAAACCAAGTCCTAGAATCTTTTTCTCGCTAAATGAAAGCTTGTACTAAGAGAGATTGTGGATGGCAGTGTTTGAAACACGTTGATCCACCTCAGTTGGCGTCTTTCTAGAGAAAAGCAATAGAGCAAAAAGTCCAAAATCCCACCTCACGAGGACAACAGCTAGCCGAAAAATACGACCAGTTGCCCACGCAAACTAAAGGCTAAGATGTGGGGACAACAACTTGCCGCAAAGGAAATGACTAGTTCCCCACCAAACCAAAGGCTAAGACGTGGGGACAACAACTTGCCGCAAAAGAAGGACTAGTTGCCCTCAAAAATAAAGGTAAGGGGAAGGGGAGGTGCATCAATCGAAATAACACTTAGCATGCTGCGCAATATGACATAATGCGAGATCGAAGGAGCATACTCAGTACAAAGACACTAAACCAGCCAAATTAATGACCAAGTGCCTCTTGCTAAGCACCAAAACAATGGCCTTACTCACACACACAAGAAAGACACTTTGCTAACCCAAAAAAGGACTAAGTGCCTCACATACACAAAAACACAAGACAAAATTTGATTTAAGAGACAAAAAAGACTTAAAAAAGTCGATTTCTTGTATTAACTTGAGGGTGTAGTTCCAAACTAGTTTCGCTCTAGAGTGAGCTCTTCAGTGGAACACCCAAGTTTGAGATTACAAGAATGAGAGCTCTCCCTTATGTAGAGAGGGGAGGGCTAGCTTTTGCCTCTTTGCATGTGGGATAATTCAGCCTTTTGTTGTGAAAAAGCAAGCTTAGGACATGAAGAACCCAACGCAACAAACGGCGCTCGAATCGGATAAGTAGAGCTCTCTAAACAAGTAAAAGAAGCTCAATAGCATCTCATGCAAGCTATGGGTTTTGAACTCATGACCCCTTTCATTAGAGTCACAAGTCTTAACCATTAGGCTAGAGTGGACATGTTGACTCTACATGCAAAAATAAGTTACATAAGGTAACTAGAAGACTAGAGAGATGCATAAAATAGGTGGAGGGTTTTCCCGATAGCAGAACCAAGCATGGGAGGTCTCATATGCTGTTAAGCTGATGCTTCCAAGGGTTGCTTTATAAAGGTGGGTCCATGCTAAAAATAGTACTTACTAAAAATAGAAAGTTATAAATTAGAGGTTCGAAACCTTGATCTAACAAGATAGGAGCTCAGATTCCTTGGATTTCTCCAGCAAATCATAGGTCTAGGTATATGCTCCAGCTTCGGATTTTGTTGGCAAAGCCGAAAAAGTTTAGGGTTCAGGGCTTAGGGTCTAGGGTCTAGGGTTTAGAGGGTTTTTAGGGTTTTGGGTTTTGGGTTTTGGGGTTTTTTCAGGTGTGCGGTTGTGGAGTGATAAAGATAAATAACCGGTAGCTACGGCAGCTAAAAGTGGCTGCGGCAGCAAAAAATAAATTTTTCGGGGGCCGGTTACGTGATAGTGAAGTGATGTCAAGTGGAGTGTATGTAAGATATGGTGTTGAGGTGTGAATAGTATGAACTTAAGATGGCCACGCACTATGACCAAAAAGTCCAAAATCCCACCTCACGAGGACAACAGCTAGCCGAAAAATACGACTAGTTGCGCACGCAAACTAAAGGCTAAGATGTGGGGACAACAACTTGCCACAAAAGAAACGACTAGTTGCCCACCAAACCAAAGGCTAAGACGTGGGGACAACAGCTTGCCGCAAAAGAACGACTAGTTGCCCTCAAAAATAAAGGTAAGGGGAAGGGAAGGTGCATCAATCGAAATGACACTTAGCATGCCACGCAATATGACATAATGTCAGATCGAAGGAGCATACTCAGCAGAAAGACACTAAACCAGCCAAATGAATGACCAAGTGCCTCTTGCTAAGCACCAAAACAATGGCCTTACTCACACACACACAAGAAAGACACTTTACTAGCCCAAAAAAGGACTAAGTGCCTCACATACACAAAACACAAGACAAAATTTGATTTAAGAGACAAAAAAGACTTAAAAGACTTAAAAAAGTCGATTTCTTGTATTAACTTGAGGGTGTAGTTCCAAACTAGTTTCGCTCTAGAGTGAGCTCTTCAGTGGAACACCCAAGTTTGAGATTACAAGAATGAGAGCTCTCGCTTATGTAGAGAGGGGAGGGCTAGCTTTTGCCTCTTTGCATGTGGGATAATTCAGCCTTTTGTTGTGAAAAAGCAAGCTTAGGACATGAAGAACCCAACGCAACAAACGGCGCTCGAATCGGATAAGTAGAGCTCTCTAAACAAATAAAAGAAGCTCAATAGCATCTCATGCAAGCTATGGGTTTTGAACTCATGACCTCTTTCATTAGAGTCACAAGCCTTAACCATTAAGATATAGTGGACATGTTGACACTACATGCAAAAATAAGTTACATAAGGTAACTAGAAGACCAGAGAGATGCATAAAATAGGTGGAGGGTTTTCCCGATAGAGCAGAACCAAGCATGGGAGGTCTCATATGCTGTTAAGCCGATGCTCCCAAGGGTTGCTTTACAAAGGTGGGTCCACGCTAAAAATAGTACTTACTAAAAATAGAAAGTTACAAATTAGAGATTCGAAACCTTGATCTAACAAGATAGGAGCGCAGATTCCTTGGATTTCTCCAGCAAATCATAGGTCTAGGTATATGCTTCAGCTCAAGATTTTGTTGGCAAAGCCGAAAAAGTTTAGGGTTTAGGGAGGCCCCCAAGTTTAAAGCTTTGGTGTACTTGGAGTAGTCAAGCTTAAGAACTAGGGGGATCCGCTTACTCAAAGAGGTTTCTCGATTGGAAGCCTTTAGAAGTAGAGCTGTTCGCATATTGTACTTGATCTTGCTGAAAGTTTTCTGAAGGAGAGAATCCGGATATCCTCTACCTCGAAGTCGTTGGAAAAACAAAAGCTTTAGCTTGATGTAGCTTTGAAGCGTGCTTTCCCTGATGACATAACGCTTAAGTTCTCCAATGATGAAGGCTTCCTTTTGATGACTAGGGTACCAGGAAGAGAAAGGGAGGTATTGATACCTATTCAGCTCTTTCTGAAAACAACTAGTAGAAAGCTTTCCTGTGGTTTGAAAATTAGTACCTTTGAAGAGGTGAATGTCAAAAAATCCACAGATGAATTGAAGATGACATGTGTTATCTTGATATGCTCCTGAAGATCTATTGCATAATTGCTAAGATATTGAAGCAAAGTGGTGTGAGACCCATGCCAAAAACCTAAAGCGTCATCAATGTATCTTTTGTAGTAGAGTAGCTCTGGTGTGGGATGTACCTGTTCTTGAAGGTTTTCTAAATAACATAGAAAAAGGCAGGCATAGACAACAGCAAAATTACTGCCCATAGCAGTGCCTCTGATTTGATGCCAAAAAGTGCCATTAAACTCAAGATAGTGGTTCTTGAGAACAAGAGAGGCAATTGTCATGATGAGGTTGAGCTCTATATGGTTGAAGTCACCCTGTATCATCATCTTGAGGGCATGCAGTCCTTCATTGGTGGGAATACTGGGGTACAGAGATTCCACATCAAATGTGAAGAGGATCATTTCTTGTGGTAGATGAAGCTCAGATAACTCTTTAATCAGAGTGAGGGAGTCTTTTAGATGTTGCTTTTGTTGGAAGAGAATGGGGAAAAGCTTATGATGAAGCCATATAGACGCATTCTCAAAAACAAAGCCATTGTAAGAGCAGATTGGCCTTCCGACCACTGTAGGTTTGTGGATTTTGGGCAAGAAATAAAGAGAGCAAACTCTGAACCCTTGCTCTGGCTTCTGCAAAATAAACTTTGCTTCATCCCTTGAGAGCACACTAGACTTTTGACAAATGCAGGCAAGCCTATCAAACAGTTCAATCAATGGAGCTTGGGTGACTGGGAGATAGACCTGTTGATCTAGAAGTTGCCGATCACCTTCATTAAGATACCATGATTTATCAAGAATTACCAAACCAAGGTTTTTATCTGCTGGCTTGATAATGATGTTATGGTTCTTTATCAATCTGTTAAGGGCTCTTCTCAAATGAAGCGGAAGCTTGTTCTGAGGAAGTCGCTCACATGAAGAGATTGAATTTTGAAGTATGACTCTTCCAGTGTTGATGATGTCTTCCAGAGGCTGATAAACTTTAGAAGGATTCCAATTCGGGTTTGCAACTCGAAAAGGAGGAAGAGGTCTATCTGGTGTATTTCTGAAAAACCATCGAAGACGAAGTTGTCTTGCAAAATTATCATAGTCTTTGGTTAGATGTGTTGAATCCGGAAACTTTGACGGAGGAATATATCCCAAACCAAGTCCTAGAAGCTTTTTCTCGCTAAATGAAAGCTTGTACTGAGAGAGATTGTGGATGGCAGTGTTTGAAACACGTTGATCCACCTCAGTTGGGGTCTTTCTAGAGAAAAGAAAAAGAGCATAGCGCTCGGGATCTTGGAGAGGGAGCCAGAAGAGGTGCCTTAACGCCGGGGATTTCGAGACCGAGATCGGCTCGGTGGAGCGGATCTGCTTCGTGAATTTTGGCGATTTTGTTTCTGTCCCGAACCAGATTTCTGGGTATTGCGGCCTTGTCGAGAAGAGGAAGGCTATGCAGAGGAGGGGGTGGAAGTCTTCTTCCTTTGAGGTTGATTTCCACCCCCTTGCCGGTTTCCCCGCTGGTTTTTTGGCTGGGTAGACTTGCCTTTATTTGGCTTGTTTCCCTACTGCTTACCTTGGTGGTTGATTTGCCGGTCTTTCTGTTGATTGCCTTTTTTAGAAGCTTGGTTGCTTCTAGTTTTCTTCTTGTTGTTGTTTTGGCTATTGTTCTGGCTTTTCTTTTGTTGATTATCTTTTCGTTTTTTGTTTGTCCCACCTGTGTCATTTGCTAGACTTTTCTTTAGCTTGTTGATCTGTGCTTGAACTTGCTTTCTGAACTTGCTCTTTGACTAGCTTGGCTATAGAGGGTTCAGTAGGAAGAGATTCTGCATCTCCCATGGCTTGATCCTGTGCAGCTTTCCTCTTGGTGAAAGCAGCTTGCTTGATCTTAGAGTTAAGGAGATGAGAGACCCTGAAATTATTTATGGCAGTTTTGAAATCTTTGAGCAGCTTGTTCTTCCAAGTCTTCATGGTGTTTTCCCATAAAGCGTGTGGGCTGTCCATGAGTTCTAAAGCAGCCATGAGGTTCAGGATTTCCTGGAGACTGGCTTCAAAAGTGGAGGCATAAGCATCCAGCTTCTTTTCTTGATTCTCTACCAGCTTTGCCTGGGCTTCAATGAGGACTTCCAAGCACCTGCTCCTGTAATTTTTACAAAGATCTTGTAGAGTTTGATTGAGAAAGGCCTGTCCTTGTTCATCTTGCACAGTAAGGCGGGGTGGTTTGAGTCGAAGACTGTTAGGTACGGTGCCTTCTTCTCTTTGCTCTCTAAGCTTTTTGAGGTAAGCTTGACTTTTCTCAAAAGCTAAAAACATCTTCTTGTACTCCTCGATAGACTTCTTCAAGAAATCTTTAAGGTGAGAAGGTTGAGCGATGGGAAGAGTAGGTAGAGCAAAAAGGTGATCATAGGATGATGATGAAGCACCAAGTGTAAACCTGTATTGGTTTTGTGCATTAGCAGTATCTATGGAATCATCCATTCTTCGCTTAGCACGTTCTCTTTCTCCACTAGCAAATTGAAACGCTCCCTGGCTGGTAGAAGGGTTGTCTTGACCTTCGTTTGCTGCCTCTGGGATAGTGTTCAAAAGCACCATGATAGCAAAGGTTTAGGGTTTAGGGGTTTTTTCAGGTGTGCGGTTGTGGAGTGATAAAGATAAATAACCGATAGCTGCGGCAGCAAAAAGTAGCTGCGATAGCAAAAAATAAATTTTTCGGGGGCCGGTTACGTGATAGTGAAGTGATGTCAAGTGGAGTGTATGTAAGATATGGTGTTGAGGTGTGAATAGTATGAACTTAAGATGGCCACGCACTATGACCAAAAAGTCCAAAATCCCACCTCACGAGGACAACAGCTAGCCGAAAAATACGACCAGTTGCCCACGCAAACTAAAGGCTAAGATGTGGGGACAACAACTTGCCGCAAAGAAAATGACTAGTTCCCCACCAAACCAAAGGCTAAGACGTGGGGACAACAACTTGCCGCAAAAGAAGGACTAGTTGCCCTCAAAAATAAAGGTAAGGGGAAGGGGAGGTGCATCAATCAAAATAACACTTAGCATGCTGCGCAATATGACATAATGCGAGATCGAAGGAGCATACTCAGTACAAAGACACTAAACTAGCCAAATTAATGACCAAGTGCCTCTTGCTAAGCACCAAAACAATGGCCTTACTCACACACACAAGAAAGACACTTTGCTAACCCAAAAAAGGACTAAGTGCCTCACATACACAAAAACACAAGACAAAATTTGATTTAAGAGACAAAAAAGACTTAAAAAAGTCGATTTCTTGTATTAACTTGAGGGTGTAGTTCTAAACTAGTTTCGCTCTAGAGTGAGCTCTTCAGTGGAACACCCAAGTTTGAGATTACAAGAATGAGAGCTCTCCCTTATGTAGAGAGGGGAGGGCTAGCTTTTGCCTCTTTGCATGTGGGATAATTCAGCCTTTTGTTGTGAAAAAGCAAGCTTAGGACATGAAGAACCCAACGCAACAAACGGCGCTCGAATCGGATAAGTAGAGCTCTCTAAACAAGTAAAAGAAGCTCAATAGCATCTCATGCAAGCTATGGGTTTTGAACTCATGACCCCTTTCATTAAAGTCACAAGTCTTAACCATTAGGCTAGAGTGGACATGTTGACTCTACATGCAAAAATAAGTTACATAAGGTAACTCGAAGACTAGAGAGATGCATAAAATAGGTGGAGGGTTTTCCCGATAGAGAAGAACCAAGCATGGGAGGTCTCATATGCTCTTAAGCCGATGCTCCCAAGGGTTGCTTTACAAAGGTGGGTCCACGCTAAAAATAGTACTTACTAAAAATAGAAAGTTACAAATTAGAGGTTCGAAACCTTGATCTAACAAGATAGGAGCGCAGATTCCTTGGATTTCTCCAGCAAATCATAGGTCTAGGTATATGCTTCAGCTCGGGATTTTGTTGGCAAAGCCGAAAAAGTTTAGGGTTTAGGGTTTAGGGTTTAGGGTTTAGGGTCCAGGGTCCAGGAGCCAAGGTTCGGGGTTCGGGGTTCGGGGTTCGGGGTTTAGGGTTGAAGTTTAGGGTTGGGGGTTTAGGGTTGGGGTTTAGGGTCCAGGGTCCAGGGTCCAGGGTGCAAGGTTCGGGGTTCGGGGTTCGGGGTTCGGGGTTCGGGGTTCGGGGTTCGGGGTTTAGGGTTCGGGGTTCGGGGTTGGGGGTTTAGGGTTGGGGTTGGGGGTTTAGGGTTTAGGATTTAGGGTTTAGGGTTTAGGGTTTGGGTTTACAAAGGTGGGTCCACGCTAAAAATAGTACTTACTAAAAATAGAAAGTTACAAATTAGAGATTCGAAACCTTGATCTAACAAGATAGGAGCGCAGATTCCTCGGATTTCTCCAGCAAATCATAGGTCTAGGTATATGCTTCAGCTCGGGATTTTGTTGGCAAAGCCGAAAAAGTTTAGGGTTTAGGGAGGCCCCCAAGTTAAAAGCTTTGGTGTACTTGGAGTAGTCAAGCTTAAGAACTAGGGGGATCCGCTTACTCGAAGAGGTTTCTCGATTGGAAGCCTTTAGAAGTAGAGCTATTCGCATATTGTACTTGATCTTGCTGAAAGTTTTCCGAAGGAGAGAATCCGGATATCCTCTACCTCGAAGTCGTTGGAAAAACAAAAGCTTTAGCTTGATGTAGCTTTGAAGCGTGCTTTCCCTGATGACATAACGCTTAAGTTCTCCAATGATGAAGGCTTCCTTTTGATGACTAGGGTACCAGGAAGAGAAAGGGAGGTATTGATACCTATTCAGCTCTTTCTGAAAACAACTAGTAGAAAGCTTTCCTGTGGTTTGAAAATTAGTACCTTTGAAGAGGTGAATGTCAAAAAATCCACAGATGAATTGAAGATGACATGTGTTATCTTGATATGCTCCTGAAGATCTATTGCATAATTGCTAAGATATTGAAGCAAAGTGGTGTGAGACCCATGCCAAAAACCTAAAGCGTCATCAATGTATCTTTTGTAGTAGAGTAGCTCTGGTGTGGGATGTACCTGTTCTTGAAGGTTTTCTAAATAACATAGAAAAAGGCAGGCATAGACAACAGCAAAATTACTGCCCATAGCAGTGCCTCTGATTTGATGCCAAAAAGTGCCATTAAACTCAAGATAGTGGTTCTTGAGAACAAGAGAGGCAATTGTCATGATGAGGTTGAGCTCTATATGGTTGAAGTCACCCTGTATCATCATCTTGAGGGCATGCAGTCCTTCATTGGTGGGAATACTGGGGTACAGAGATTCCACATCAAATGTGAAGAGGATCATTTCTTGTGGTAGATGAAGCTCAGATAACTCTTTAATCAGAGTGAGGGAGTCTTTTAGATGTTGCTTTTGTTGGAAGAGAATGGGGAAAAGCTTATGATGAAGCCATATAGACGCATTCTCAAAAACAAAGCCATGGTAAGAGCAGATTGGCCTTCCGACCACTGTAGGTTTGTGGATTTTGGGCAAGAAATAAAGAGAGCAAACTCTGAACCCTTGCTCTGGCTTCTGCAAAATAAACTTTGCTTCATCCCTTGAGAGCACACTAGACTTTTGACAAATGCAGGCAAGCCTATCAAACAGTTCATTCAATGGAGCTTGGGTGACTGGGAGATAGACCTGTTGATCTAGAAGTTGCCGATCACCTTCATTAAGATACCATGATTTATCAAGAATTACCAAACCAAGGTTTTTATCTGCTGGCTTGATAATGATGTTATGGTTCTTTATCAATCTGTTAAGGGCTCTTCTCAAATGAAGCGGAAGCTTGTTCTGAGGAAGTCGCTCACATGAAGAGATTGAATTTTGAAGTATGACTCTTCCAGTGTTGATGATGTCTTCCAGAGGCTGATAAACTTTAGAAGGATTCCAATTCGGGTTTGCAACTCGAAAAGGAGGAAGAGGTCTATCTGGTGTATTTCTGAAAAACCATCGAAGACGAAGTTGTCTTGCAAAATTATCATAGTCTTTGGTTAGATGTGTTGAATCCGGAAACTTTGACGGAGGAATATATCCCAAACCAAGTCCTAGAAGCTTTTTCTCGCTAAATGAAAGCTTGTACTGAGAGAGATTGTGGATGGCAGTGTTTGAAACACGTTGATCCACCTCAGTTGGGGTCTTTCTAGAGAAAAGAAAAAGAGCATAGCGCTCGGGATCTTGGAGAGGGAGCCAGAAGAGGTGCCTTAACGCCGGGGATTTCGAGACCGAGATCGGCTCGGTGGAGCGGATCTGCTTCGTGAATTTTGGCGATTTTGTTTCTGTCCCGAACCAGATTTCTGGGTATTGCGGCCTTGTCGAGAAGAGGAAGGCTATGCAGAGGAGGGGGTGGAAGTCTTCTTCCTTTGAGGTTGATTTCCACCCCCTTGCCGGTTTCCCCGCTGGTTTTTTGGCTGGGTAGACTTGCCTTTATTTGGCTTGTTTCCCTACTGCTTACCTTGGTGGTTGATTTGCCGGTCTTTCTGTTGATTGCCTTTTTTAGAAGCTTGGTTGCTTCTAGTTTTCTTCTTGTTGTTGTTTTGGCTATTGTTCTGGCTTTTCTTTTGTTGATTATCTTTTCGTTTTTTGTTTGTCCCACCTGTGTCATTTGCTAGACTTTTCTTTAGCTTGTTGATCTGTGCTTGAACTTGCTTTCTGAACTTGCTCTTTGACTAGCTTGGCTATAGAGGGTTCAGTAGGAAGAGATTCTGCATCTCCCATGGCTTGATCCTGTGCAGCTTTCCTCTTGGTGAAAGCAGCTTGCTTGATCTTAGAGTTAAGGAGATGAGAGACCCTGAAATTATTTATGGCAGTTTTGAAATCTTTGAGCAGCTTGTTCTTCCAAGTCTTCATGGTGTTTTCCCATAAAGCGTGTGGGCTGTCCATGAGTTCTAAAGCAGCCATGAGATTCAGGATTTCCTGGAGACTGGCTTCAAAAGTGGAGGCATAAGCATCCAGCTTCTTTTCTTGATTCTCTACCAGCTTTGCCTGGGCTTCAATGAGGACTTCCAAGCAGCTGCTCCTGTAATTTTTACAAAGATCTTGTAGAGTTTGATTGAGAAAGGCCTGTCCTTGTTCATCTTGCACAGTAAGGCGGGGTGGTTTGAGTCGAAGACTATAAGGTACGGTGCCTTCTTCTCTTTGCTCTCTAAGCTTTTTGAGGTAAGCTTGACTTTTCTCAAAAGCTAAAAACATCTTCTTGTACTCCTCGATAGACTTCTTCAAGAAATCTTTAAGGTGAGAAGGTTGAGCGATGGGAAGAGTAGGTAGAGCAAAAAGGTGATCATAGGATGATGATGAAGCACCAAGTGTAAACCTGTATTGGTTTTGTGCATTAGCAGTATCTATGGAATCATCCATTCTTCGCTTAGCACGTTCTCTTTCTCCACTAGCAAATTGAAACGCTCCCTGGCTGGTAGAAGGGTTGTCTTGACCTTCGTTTGCTGCCTCTGGGATAGTGTTCAAAAGCACCATGATAGCAAAGGTTTAGGGTTTAGGGGTTTTTTCAGGTGTGCGGTTGTGGAGTGATAAAGATAAATAACCGATAGCTGCCGGCAGCAAAAAGTAGCTGCGATAGCAAAAAATAAATTTTTCGGGGGCCGGTTACGTGATAGTGAAGTGATGTCAAGTGGAGTGTATGTAAGATATGGTGTTGAGGTGTGAATAGTATGAACTTAAGATGGCCACGCACTATGACCAAAAAGTCCAAAATCCCACCTCACGAGGACAACAGCTAGCCGAAAAATACGACCAGTTGCCCACGCAAACTAAAGGCTAAGATGTGGGGACAACAACTTGCCGCAAAGGAAATGACTAGTTCCCCACCAAACCAAAGGCTAAGACGTGGGGACAACAACTTGCCGCAAAAGAAGGACTAGTTGCCCTCAAAAATAAAGGTAAGGGGAAGGGGAGGTGCATCAATCGAAATAACACTTAGCATGCTGCGCAATATGACATAATGCGAGATCGAAGGAGCATACTCAGTACAAAGACACTAAACCAGCCAAATTAATGACCAAGTGCCTCTTGCTAAGCACCAAAACAATGGCCTTACTCACACACACAAGAAAGACACTTTGCTAACCCAAAAAAGGACTAAGTGCCTCACATACACGAAAACACAAGACAAAATTTGATTTAAGAGACAAAAAAGACTTAAAAAAGTCGATTTCTTGTATTAACTTGAGGGTGTAGTTCCAAACTAGTTTCGCTCTAGAGTGAGCTCTTCAGTGGAACACCCAAGTTTGAGATTACAAGAATGAGAGCTCTCCCTTATGTAGAGAGGGGAGGGCTAGCTTTTGCCTCTTTGCATGTGGGATAATTCAGCCTTTTGTTGTGAAAAAGCAAGCTTAGGACATGAAGAACCCAACGCAACAAACGGCGCTCGAATCGGATAAGTAGAGCTCTCTAAACAAGTAAAAGAAGCTCAATAGCATCTCATGCAAGCTATGGGTTTTGAACTCATGACCCCTTTCATTAGAGTCACAAGTCTTAACCATTAGGCTAGAGCAGACATGTTGACTCTACATGCAAAAATAAGTTACATAAGGTAACTCGAAGACTAGAGAGATGCATAAAATAGGTGGAGGGTTTTCCCGATAGAGCAGAACCAAGCATGGGAGGTCTCATATGCTCTTAAGCCGATGCTCCCAAGGGTTGCTTTACAAAGGTGGGTCCACGCTAAAAATAGTACTTACTAAAAATAGAAAGTTACAAATTAGAGGTTCGAAACCTTGATCTAACAAGATAGGAGCGCAGATTCCTTGGATTTCTCCAGCAAATCATAGGTCTAGGTATATGCTTCAGCTCGGGATTTTGTTGGCAAAGCCGAAAAAGTTTAGGGTTTAGGGTTTAGGGTTTAGGATCCAGGGTCCAAGGTTCGGGGTTCGGGGTTCGGGGTTTAGGGTTGGGGGTTGGGGGTTTAGGGTCCAGGGTTTAGGGTTGGGGGTAGGGGGTTTAGGGTTAGGGGTAGGGGGTTTAGGGTTTAGGGTTTAGGGTTTGGGTTTAGGGTTTAGGGGTTAGGGTTTAGGGTTTAGGGTTTTAGGGTTTAGGGTTTTTTCAAGTGTGCGGTTGTGGAGTGATAAAGATAAATAACCGGTAGCTGCGGCAGCTAAAAGTAGCTACGGCACTACAAGACAATGCTGCCATACACGCGTTTCATACACGCGATAAATTACGAACGCGTGTATGGTCGCGCTTGTATTTGAATAAAATCGGACGCGTGTATTTTAGCATTTAAGTTCGCGTGTATATTTGCATTTATCAACGCGTGTATAAACGCGTTTATATACACGCAGTAATACACGCATAAATACACGATATTATTTACGGGGTAATACTCGCTATTATACACGAAAAAATACACGCCACTGTACACGGATTAATACACGCATGGCAGAGAAAAACTGAAAAAAACTGAATTCCTTAACAAAATTAAAAACTATTTTCCTTAAACCATCTCATAGTACATTACAGTATACATCATTACACAATCCCACTACATGCATTTACAACAATGAAATATATTCAAAAATAAATCATGCATATGAGATGATAGAAATGTCTTCAATTTAGAACATACAGTGACGGATTGGTTAGGGTTCGATCTCATCTTCAATAAGATCCATCCTTGTCAAACGATCAACATCAATATCCATTTGATCAATTGGTAAGGCTACGATTAAATTTATTCCACTATCGATATTCTGTACTCCATTGATAATGGTATCGATGTCCTGATCATCCTCATCAACATCACCATCATCCTCAATGGTAGGGTCATTCTCATGATCATGAGAAATGGCATGCTCATCCTCATTATCACGATCATCTCTTATTTCTTGATCATCGATCACAACATCTTCAATGGCATGTTCGACGTCATCTTCATTGCGGCTTGTTACATCCTCCATATGCTCCATATCAGTGAATGTATTATACATCACTTTGGAACGTGGTGCAATAGGGATGACGTACCACCATTTGATGTCATGCACCATTGGTAGATAGATAACCTACTCAAATACACACAGTACAGTAATTAATTAGCATATCAAAAGTCAAGGGGTACGCGAGCTTAGATATATATGTACATGAAACACATTAGTAAAAAAATGCATACCTGCTCACATTGTTGTGGCAATACGAGCCTATCTTTCTTTGTTTGCCAGAACTTTGTAGAGTCAATAGTTACATATCCACTTGCATGGCGTTTTATCGTTGCATCAGGCCCTTTTTCCACCACGTTCATTTGCCATTTGACATCCAAAACATACACAAAGAAGCGACGAAAGTCAAGCCTAAATATGTCTTGGATTATGCCACAATAATCATCCATTTTTCCATTAGCTCCCTCAAAGCTACTAATGACACCGCAATCTTGTGTATTTCTCTTTTCATCAATTCTTTGTGTTCGAAAATGCTTGCCTTCACACCATATAGCATTGAACATAGTGCACTGGACCAAAATAGAAACAATATTTGTGTAAGCAATGTGAATAAATATTAAAAGAAAATCACTTACAACTAATGCAAAACATTAGTTCTATGTACCTTTGACATGCATCCTCGTGCATACTCCCATTCTTCCGCCGTGATATGCAGCCCCTCGTCACTCTCTGCTCTCTCCATTTCCTCATGCAACCAATCAACATGGATATCATTCGGAAGTGTTGCTAGATGCTTAGGGTACGCCTTCCGAGAGCCATGTTGCCTCCGAAAGAGAGCTCTTTCTGCTTGCCTTTTTGTCTTTGCATCCTCATATCTTGTAACCCATCTGCTCATCACATCACTATTAAGGATACAAGTGAAATTGAGATCATCAATCAACGTTCTGTCAATTACTTTACTCTGTCCTTTTCCTTGAGGCACAATAGAGGTCATCCTCAAGTCCTCTTCATTGCTCCATAGTCGTGGCAAAGAGCTGTCCACCTGACCAAGAAATTCTGAAATATATACAAGAGACTCTTGTATCAACCAACCCTCGGCCATGCTTCCTTCAGGCCTTGCACTTTGCCTCACAAAGTCTTTTAAGGTCTTCATGAAGCGCTCTAGGAAGAACATCCAACGTGCATGCACAGTACCACATAAAGCAATTTCGTCCACTAAATGCACAATGAGATGTAGTTGACTTGTGAGAATGGTTCGCGGAAAAGTCTCCTCTACCAAACAAACCACCTCCACTGCCATAACACGCGCATCATCCAACGTGGCTGGATCAATTGCTTTGGAACTAACATATCTGAAAAATAAATAAATAGTACGTTATACCTCATGCACGTTCATTTTGCAAGGTATAATGAAGGGTGATCTGAGCATGGGTTTTACATACCTCACAAGCTCGCCCATCTTATAAATACATTTTTTCAAACTCTTATTCGCACAATGGTCGATGCTAGTAGGTAGTATGAACTGCGCACATAAGAGCACATTTATGGTTTATGGCATTACAAAATTTAATTTCAACGTACGTACAAGACTTGGAAAACACTTACTTGAAGCATCTTGTGCCAATCGTGGGACTTCAACCCATATAATTGCTCAACGCCTCTTTTCTTAGTGGTTGTAAAGGCTCCCTTCAATGATCTCATGCATCCAGTGGGAGTACGCAAAGTGGTGATGGCCTGCTTTACCTGCTTCTCCTCTTTCTTTGATATAATCCATGGTGCAGGCGGAAGACGAACGTGCCCACCCACCTCTCGTGGCCAAGCTTGACGCATACGTCCTGCGACCCGCAAGTCCTCACGTACGCTAACATTGTCTCGTTTACCAGTAATATGTTCCCAAATACCAGATCCCACATTCTTGAAGATGTGCATGGGATCAAGAAGATGGTTGATCTTAAGATGGGTCCAATATGGCAGCCGGAAAAAAATGGAGTACCTGCACAAGGGATTGCTCTATGTGACCTTTAATCCAATTAGAGACTACACAAAACAAGATTGAAAAAACATCACTATACCTGTTCATGCCATCTGGAGGAAGAATAGTTGTAGACTCCCAAATACGCTTCCAATCTTTTGCACGAAGTGTTTGTGGAGGAATGTTACTCTTACTAGCAACATATTTAGGATGATCTGAGGGGAGAAATCGATGATGATTATCGAATATAGTCTTACACAAACCATCAGCATACTCATGTACTAACGAAGGGCCACAAACAGGACATGCATGTTTACCCGATGTTTTCAAACCTGTTAAAATATAAATAAAAGTTAGAATAATAAAGTCAAACCGTCTAATTAATATATATAGCCAATAGTAATAGAGTAGGGAGGTAATTAGAATTCTTACCAGAACAATCGCTGTATCCTGGAAAGTCATGCATTGTCCACATCAACACTGCTTTTAAGTCGAAGTGTCGAGAGGAGGGAGGCCTACTAATGTCCACCACCGCAACACCTCTCCATAGTTCCTCCAACTCATCAATCAGTGGTTCAAGATAAACATCCATATGCTTGACTTTATGTTTCCTCCAACTCTCGTCGCGCGTAGGGTACCATGTTAGGGTGTGGTACTGCATCCTGCTTCAATTTATCAAATTATATGTTACAACTCTATTAATTTAATTTGGATACCATGAGTCATTTGAATACCATCAATTTACATCTACTCACCTCTAAACCTGTTTGATTCCATTCTCCATACATGGAGATGTGATTTAAGGTAGTTCGACGTGCTCGTACAATGCATCCTTGACATCGATTACACATACATTTGATCCGTTGTCCCAACCACACATCGCGATTACGATGACGCATTGTCTCATCTTCCTCAGAACTGCTTGAAGAGGTTGATGACATCCTGTGTACAAACCAGAAAACACAAACTCATTATATATTTTTAATGAAAGCACAAAAACGCGTGTACTCACGCGGCTATCTCCTAAAATTTGCGTGTATAAACGCGGCTACTTCCTAAAAAACGCGTGTATTCACGCGGCTAATTTCTGCAAAATGCGTGTATAAACGCAGCTAAAATCATGTACACGCGAATATACCTGCGTTTATAAACGCGAACATAAACGCACCCATAAACGCGGCGGCATATTTAAACTAAACATAGCCCGCCTTCCCCAAATATAGATTTTGAACTTAGAAATCAACAGTGCGCCTGTTTTCGCCTCTTCCAACAGCAAAGAGGGAGCAGAGAAAGGAGCACACACACGGGAGAAGGAGGGAGCAGAGAAGGAGCAGAGAGGACTCACTTTTTCAGAGGTGAGTCACTTTGTCCTGTGCCTTGTCTCTTTTGTCAGATTTGTTTACTTTGCTCTTTGCTCTTTGGGTTTGTCTTTTTGCACACGATTGGGTTGCTGCATCCTGACAGGGGCGACAATGCCTGGTCCTTTTATAAGGACATTCTGTTTTTGTCGGGGGGTCGGTCTTTTCGAGAAATTTTTTTCGCAGGTCGCGTGTACGAACGCGTGTAGGAGCGCGTGTAACCTGTCTGCAGAGTTTTTCCACGCGCATATACACGCGTTTTTTGCCGGGTATATACACGCATTTTTTGACGGGTGTATACACGCGTTTCTGCAGACAGAAAACTATGGCGTTTCAGATTTCATGGTTTGCAGGCATTTGACTTGTGTAATGACAATGTGTGAGTCAAGAGACAGTCCATGATGTACATGATGATGTTTGTTGCAGGTTCTTTATGGATATTCCAGGTTCTTCATCCGATCCATTTGCGTATAGCAATTGGTTGATGGAGATGATGAATCACTTTGGGCGCCAACCTGGTCCGGTTGAGCTTACAGAGTATATGTATGCCCATCCCCCTCCTTCCCTGCCTGGTGTCTATACCCCTACCGCGAGTATCCATGGCACTCCAGTGCTGTCTATTCCTCCGAGTCCGACGAGACGGCATGCAGCTTCTCCTCTTCCACGTCCACCGAGGAGACATACCTCGTCCCAGACACACTCACGTACACCCTCACAGCCACCATCACGTGCTCCCTCAGAGCCACCGTCACGTCAGGGCTCACAGCCACCGTCACGTAGACAATCCCCCAGTCGTGACTCCACCCGCAGCAGTAGGAAGAGTGGGAGTGGAGGATGCGGCGGGTGCTTTGGTGGGGGAGGTGGGGGAGGTGGGGGAGGTAGTAGGGCACGGGATGAGAGAGGAGATAGAGGGAGAAGAGTTAGAGGAGACAGTTCGGAAGAGGAGGAGATGAGAGAGATGGAGAGAGTGGTTTGCTATGATGTGACGGATAGGGGCGGGATAGTGATGGATGCGAGGGGGAGGGAGGTAATGGAGTACATGCGTGGGGTAGTATCAAACTCATATAGAAATTGTTTTATTAAATTTAAAGATCAAAATAGCCGATTAGTTGGGGAGGTGATAGAGGCTGTACACAGTCGGTACCCCAATCCCCCACATGCTACATTCTCGGATGTATGGGGAAGGACGCGAATAAGGGAGATCTTAAGTAATAAAAGATCTCACCTTAAAAAACTCGCGTACGATGACCGGCTAAATGTAGCTGCGGGTGGCTATCCTGCCGAGAAACCTGCCACTGCGCACAAACGCGAGTGGAAGGAGGCAAAGAAACGAGCAGAGGGTGGCGTGAAGAGCAGGCAGCATGTGGAGGCACGACGGATCCAGATGGAGACCGTTGGATCTTCGCATTTCGGATCTGGCGGCGTCGAGTCATGGGAGGCAGAGTTCGTAAGTATCCTGTCACTTTATTTGATTGTTTACTTAATTCATTGATTCTATGAATTGTTTTAATCTTACAAATTGTGTTGATTATGATACAGCGACGGGTTACGGGGAGGAAGCCCACAACCCACGATACTGCGTATGCTCGCCGGCATAGCAGACGTGACACGTGGGCCATCTTCAGAGCCGAGGGACGTATTATGGACGCGCAGTTTGAGTTGGCCATGAGACCATACGGTCGACAGGTACTTGAAAATTCGTAACGAATGGTTTTGGTTTATTGAATTGCATATATATATATATATATACTTATATACTATATATTACTTGAACAGGCACAAGCTGCTGATGATCCACCGGCCGCCGCTGCAGAGGGTGGACGTGAGCACTACTCCTCGGACATTCCGACCGATGCGAGCTCATCTGAGCATGAGGGAAGCACCGAGTCATCATCTGGGTCTAAGTAGTACTCAGATTTGTAGTATCACATTCCATATTTAGGATGTGATTGTATATATTTTTTTGTAAACTCAAGCCATGGGCTACTTCGAGATATGGACTCCCTTGTATACATGTATGAAATTTTGATAGTAATATTGAATTGATTGATCGATAGTATTACATTCATGGCTGTCTTGAATCGTGTAATGACAATGTATGCATTCATGTCGTTCTTGTCTTAATCTCCCTCGTGCATATGTTCTTCGTGGATGGTCTAATGGGATGGTCTAATGGGATGGTCTAATGCACCAAAAACCCTAAACCAGAGAGTGCTATTGGGTGCTGGAATGCTGGAACAGTATTCAGGCACCAAATAGCACTCTCTGGATTTTTTTTTTTGCTCTCTGTTCGCGTGTATAAACGCGTCAAAACTGCTAAAAATTGCGTGTATCTGCGCGGATACACTGGAAATTACGCGTGTATACACGCGTATAAACTGGCAGTAACGCGTGTATAAGCGCATCTAAATAAAAGAAACGCGTGTACAGACGCAAGTAAAAACGCGGCTGGGACATTGGAACTGAACAGGATGCGGCTATACACCCGTGTATAACCGCGTCTAATAGAATAAGACGCGTGTATACTGGCGTGTATTAACGCGTCTGAAAAAAAAAACGCGGCTACACACCCGTGTATACGCGCGTCTGAGAGGTACTGTACACGCGTTTTTACACGCATGTCTCTGGCCGCGAGAATACACGCGCTGATACACGGGCCCGCTACTTTTTTTCACAAGTCATTTTTAGCGGCTAAGAGCGCGGGTATGAGCCCAATCCCTTGTAGTGCGGCAGCAAAAAATAAATTTTTCGGGGGACCGGTTACGTGATAGTCAAGTGGAGTGTATGTAAGATATGGTGTTGAGGTGTGAATAGTATGAACTTAAGATGGCCACGCACTATGACCAAGAAGTCCAAAATCCCACCTCACGAGGACAACAGCTAGCCGAAAAATACGACCAGTTGCCCATGCAAACTAAAGGCTAAGATGTGGGGACAACAACTTGCCGCAAAAGAACGACTAGTTGTCCACCAAACCAAAGGCTAAGACGTGGGGACAACAACTTGCCGCAAAGAACGACTAGTTGCCCTCAAAAATAAAGGTAAGGGGAAGGGAAGGTGCATCAATCGAAATGACACTTAGTATGCCACGCAATATGACATTATGCCAGATCGAAGGAGCATACTCAGCAAAAAGACACTAAACTAGCCAAATTAATGACCAAGTGCCTCTTGCTAAGCACCAAACCAATGGCCTTACTCACACACACAAGAAAGACACTTTACTTGCCCAAAAAAGGACTAAGTGCCTAACATACACAAAAACACAAGACAAAATTTGATTTGATTTAAGAGACAAAAAAGACTTAAAAAAGTCGATTTCTTGTATTAACTTGAGGGTGTAGTTCCAAACTAGTTTCGCTCTAGAATGAGCTCTTCAGTGGAACACCCAAGTTTGAGATTACAAGAATGAGAGCTCTCCCTTATGTAGAGAGGGGAGGGCTAGCTTTTGCCTCTTTGCATGTGGGATAATTCAGCCTTTTGTTGTGAAAAAGCAAGCTTAGGACATGAAGAACCCAACGCAACAAACGGCGCTCGAATCGGATAAGTAGAGCTCTCTAAACAAGTAAAAGAAGCTCAATAGCATCTCATGCAAGCTATGGGTTTTGAACACATGACCTCTTTCATTAGAGTCACAAGCCTTAACCATTAGGCTAGAGTGGACATGTTGACTCTACATGCAAAATACGTTACATAAGGTAACTAGAGAGATGCATAAAATAGGTGGAGGGTTTTCCCGATAGCAGAACCAAGCATGGGAGGTCTCATATGCTGTTAAGCCGATGCTCCCAAGGGTTGCTTTACAAAGGTGGGTCCACGCTAAAAATAGTACTTACTAAAAATAGAAAGTTACAAATTAGAGGTTCGAAACCTTGATCTAACAAGATAGGAGCGCAGATTCCTTGGATTTCTCCAGCAAATCATAGGTCTAGGTATATGCTTCAGCTCGGGATTTTGTTGGCAAAGCCGAAAAAGTTTAGGGTTTAGGGAGGCCCCCAAGTTTAAAGCTTTGGTGTACTTGGAGTAGTCAAGCTTAAGAACTAGGGGGATCCGCTTACTCGAAGAGGTTTCTCGATTGGAAGCCTTTAGAAGCAGAGCTGTTCGCATATTGTACTTGACCTTGCTGAAAGTTTTTCGAAGGAGAGAATCCGGATATCCTCTACCTCGAAGTCGTTGGAAAAACAAAAGCTTTAGCTTGATGTAGCTTTGAAGCGTGCTTTCCCTGATGACATAACGCTTAAGTTCTCCAATGATGAAGGATTCCTTTTGATGACTAGGGTGCCAGGAAGAGAAAGGGAGGTATTGATACCTGTTCAGCTCTTTCTGAAAACAACTAGTAGAAAGCTTTCTTGTGGTTGGAAAATTAGTACCTTTGAAGAGGTGAATGTCCAAAAAATCCACAGATGAATTGGAGATGACATGTGTTATCTTGATATGCTCCTGAAGATCCATTGCATAGTTGCTAAGATGTTGAAGCAAAGTGGTGTGAGACCCGTGCCAAAAACCTAAAGCGTCATCAATGTATCTTTTGTAGTAGAGTAGCTCTGTTGTGGGATGTACCTGTTCTTGAAGGTTTTCTAAATAACATAGAAAAAGGCAGGCATAGACAACAGCAAAATTACTCCCCATAGCAGTGCCTCTGATTTGATGCCAAAAAGTGCCATTAAACTCAAGATAGTGGTTCTTGAGAACAAGAGAGGCAATTGTCATGATGAGGTTGAGCTCTACATGGTTGAAGTCACCCTGTATCATCATCTTGAGGGCATGCAGTCCTTCATTGGTGGGAATACTGGGGTACAGAGATTCCACATCAAATGTGAAGAGGATAATTTCTTGTGGTAGATGAAGCTCAGATAACTCTTTAATCAGAGTGAGGGAGTCTTTTAGATGTTGCTTTTGTTGGAGGAGAATGGGGAAAAGCTTATGATGAAGCCATATAGACGCATTCTCAAAAACAAAGCCATTGTAAGAGCAGATTGGCCTTTCGACCACTGTAGGTTTGTGGATTTTGGGCAAGAAGTAAAGAGAGCAAACTCTGAACCCTTGCTCTGGCTTCTGCAAAATAAACTTTGCTTCATCCCTTGAGAGCACACTAGACTTTTGACAGATGCAGGCAAGCCTATCAAACAGTTCATTCAATGGAGCTTGGGTGACTGGGAGATAGACCTGTTGATCTAGAAGTTGCCGATCACCTTCATTAAGATACCATGATTTATCAAGAATTACCAAACCAAGGTTTTTATCTGCTGGCTTGATAATGATGTTATGGTTCTTTATCAATCTGTTAAGGGCTCTTCTCAAATGAAGCGAAAGCTTGTTCTGAGGAAGTCGCTCACATGAAGTAGCAACCGGTTTAGGGTTTAGGGTTTAGGGTTTAGGGTTTAGGGGTTTTTTCAGGTGTGCGGTTGTGGAGTGATAAAGATAAATAACCGGTAGCTGCGGGGCAGCTAAAGGTAGCTGCGGCAGCAAAAAATAAATTTTTCGGGGGGCCGGTTACGTGATAGTCAAGTGGAGTGTATGTAAGATATGGTGTTGAGGTGTGAATAGTATGAACTTAAGATGGCCACGCACTATGACCAAGAAGTCCAAAATCCCACCTCACGAGGACAACAGCTAGCCGAAAAATACGACCAGTTGCCCACGCAAACTAAAGGCTAAGATGTGGGGACAACAACTTGCCGCAAAAGAACGACTAGTTGTCCACCAAACCAAAGGCTAAGACGTGGGGACAACAACTTGCCGCAAAGCACGACTAGTTGCCCTCAAAAATAAAGGTAAGGGGAAGGGAAGGTGCATCAATCGAAATGACACTTAGCATGCCACGCAATATGACATTATGCCAGATCGAAGGAGCATACTCAGCAAAAAGACACTAAACCAGCCAAATTAATGACCAAGTGCCTCTTGCTAAGCACCAAACCAATGGCCTTACTCACACACACAAGAAAGACACTTTACGTGCCCAAAAAAGGACTAAGTGCCTAACATACACAAAAACACAAGACAAAATTTGATTTGATTTAAGAGACAAAAAAGACTTTAAAAAGTGGATTTCTTGTATTAACTTGAGGGTGTAGTTCCAAACTAGTTTCGCTCTAGAATGAGCTCTTCAGTGGAACACCCAAGTTTGAGATTACAAGAATGAGAGCTCTCCCTTATGTAGAGAAGGGAGGGCTAGCTTTTGCCTCTTTGCATGTGGGATAATTCAGCCTTTTGTTGTGAAAAAGCAAGCTTAGGACATGAAGAACCCAACGCAATAAACGGCGCTCGAATCGGATAAGTAGAGCTCTCTAAACAAGTAAAAGAAGCTCAATAGCATCTCATGCAAGCTATGGGTTTTGAACTCATGACCTCTTTCATTAGAGTCACAAGCCTTAACCATTAGGCTAGAGTGGACATGTTGACTCTACATGCAAAAATAAGTTACATAAGGTAACTAGAGAGATGCATAAAATAGGTGGAGGGTTTTCCCGATAGCAGAACCAAGCATGGGAGGTCTCATATGCTGTTAAGCCGATGCTCCCAAGGGTTGCTTTACAAAGGTGGGTCCACGCTAAAAATAGTACTTACTAAAAATAGAAAGTTACAAATTAGAGGTTCGAAACCTTGATCTAACAAGATAGGAGCGCAGATTCCTTGGATTTCTCCAGCAAATCATAGGTCTAGGTATATGCTTCAGCTCGGGATTTTGTTGGCAAAGCCGAAAAAGTTTAGGGTTTAGGGAGGCCCCCAAGTTTAAAGCTTTGGTGTACTTGGAGTAGTCAAGCTTAAGAACTAGGGGGATCCGCTTACTCGAAGAGGTTTCTCGATTGGAAGCCTTTAGAAGCAGAGCTGTTCGCATATTGTACTTGACCTTGCTGAAAGTTTTTCGAAGGAGAGAATCCGGATATCCTCTACCTCGAAGTCGTTGGAAAAACAAAAGCTTTAGCTTGATGTAGCTTTGAAGCGTGCTTTCCCTGATGACATAACGCTTAAGTTCTCCAATGATGAAGGATTCCTTTTGATGACTAGGGTGCCAGGAAGAGAAAGGGAGGTATTGATACCTGTTCAGCTCTTTCTGAAAACAACTAGTAGAAAGCTTTCTTGTGGTTGGAAAATTAGTACCTTTGAAGAGGTGAATGTCCAAAAAATCCACAGATGAATTGGAGATGACATGTGTTATCTTGATATGCTCCTGAAGATCCATTGCATAGTTGCTAAGATGTTGAAGCAAAGTGGTGTGAGACCCGTGCCAAAAACCTAAAGCGTCATCAATGTATCTTTTGTAGTAGAGTAGCTCTGTTGTGGGATGTACCTGTTCTTGAAGGTTTTCTAAATAACATAGAAAAAGGCAGGCATAGACAACAGCAAAATTACTCCCCATAGCAGTGCCTCTGATTTGATGCCAAAAAGTGCCATTAAACTCAAGATAGTGGTTCTTGAGAACAAGAGAGGCAATTGTCATGATGAGGTTGAGCTCTACATGGTTGAAGTCACCCTGTATCATCATCTTGAGGGCATGCAGTCCTTCATTGGTGGGAATACTGGGGTACAGAGATTCCACATCAAATGTGAAGAGGATAATTTCTTGTGGTAGATGAAGCTCAGATAACTCTTTAATCAGAGTGAGGGAGTCTTTTAGATGTTGCTTTTGTTGGAGGAGAATGGGGAAAAGCTTATGATGAAGCCATATAGACGCATTCTCAAAAACAAAGCCATTGTAAGAGCAGATTGGCCTTTCGACCACTGTAGGTTTGTGGATTTTGGGCAAGAAGTAAAGAGAGCAAACTCTGAACCCTTGCTCTGGCTTCTGCAAAATAAACTTTGCTTCATCCCTTGAGAGCACACTAGACTTTTGACAGATGCAGGCAAGCCTATCAAACAGTTCATTCAATGGAGCTTGGGTGACTGGGAGATAGACCTGTTGATCTAGAAGTTGCCGATCACCTTCATTAAGATACCATGATTTATCAAGAATTACCAAACCAAGGTTTTTATCTGCTGGCTTGATAATGATGTTATGGTTCTTTATCAATCTGTTAAGGGCTCTTCTCAAATGAAGCGAAAGCTTGTTCTGAGGAAGTCGCTCACATGAAGTAGCAACCGGTTTAGGGTTTAGGGTTTAGGGTTTAGGGTTTAGGGGTTTTTTCAGGTGTGCGGTTGTGGAGTGATAAAGATAAATAACCGGTAGCTGCGGGGCAGCTAAAGGTAGCTGCGGCAGCAAAAAATAAATTTTTCGGGGGGCCGGTTACGTGATAGTCAAGTGGAGTGTATGTAAGATATGGTGTTGAGGTGTGAATAGTATGAACTTAAGATGGCCACGCACTATGACCAAGAAGTCCAAAATCCCACCTCACGAGGACAACAGCTAGCCGAAAAATACGACCAGTTGCCCACGCAAACTAAAGGCTAAGATGTGGGGACAACAACTTGCCGCAAAAGAACGACTAGTTGTCCACCAAACCAAAGGCTAAGACATGGGGACAACAACTTGCCGCAAAGCACGACTAGTTGCCCTCAAAAATAAAGGTAAGGGGAAGGGAAGGTGCATCAATCGAAATGACACTTAGCATGCCACGCAATATGACATTATGCCAGATCGAAGGAGCATACTCAGCAAAAAGACACTAAACCAGCCAAATTAATGACCAAGTGCCTCTTGCTAAGCACCAAACCAATGGCCTTACTCACACACACAAGAAAGACACTTTACGTGCCCAAAAAAGGACTAAGTGCCTAACATACACAAAAACACAAGACAAAATTTGATTTGATTTAAGAGACAAAAAAGACTTTAAAAAGTGGATTTCTTGTATTAACTTGAGGGTGTAGTTCCAAACTAGTTTCGCTCTAGAATGAGCTCTTCAGTGGAACACCCAAGTTTGAGATTACAAGAATGAGAGCTCTCCCTTATGTAGAGAAGGGAGGGCTAGCTTTTGCCTCTTTGCATGTGGGATAATTCAGCCTTTTGTTGTGAAAAAGCAAGCTTAGGACATGAAGAACCCAACGCAATAAACGGCGCTCGAATCGGATAAGTAGAGCTCTCTAAACAAGTAAAAGAAGCTCAATAGCATCTCATGCAAGCTATGGGTTTTGAACTCATGACCTCTTTCATTAGAGTCACAAGCCTTAACCATTAGGCTAGAGTGGACATGTTGACTCTACATGCAAAAATAAGTTACATAAGGTAACTAGAGAGATGCATAAAATAGGTGGAGGGTTTTCCCGATAGCAGAACCAAGCATGGGAGGTCTCATATGCTGTTAAGCCGATGCTCCCAAGGGTTGCTTTACAAAGGTGGGTCCACGCTAAAAATAGTACTTACTAAAAATAGAAAGTTACAAATTAGAGGTTCGAAACCTTGATCTAACAAGATAGGAGCGCAGATTCCTTGGATTTCTCCAGCAAATCATAGGTCTAGGTATATGCTTCAGCTCGGGATTTTGTTGGCAAAGCCGAAAAAGTTTAGGGTTTAGGGAGGCCCCCAAGTTTAAAGCTTTGGTGTACTTGGAGTAGTCAAGCTTAAGAACTAGGGGGATCCGCTTACTCGAAGAGGTTTCTCGATTGGAAGCCTTTAGAAGCAGAGCTGTTCGCATATTGTACTTGACCTTGCTGAAAGTTTTTCGAAGGAGAGAATCCGGATATCCTCTACCTCGAAGTCGTTGGAAAAACAAAAGCTTTAGCTTGATGTAGCTTTGAAGCGTGCTTTCCCTGATGACATAACGCTTAAGTTCTCCAATGATGAAGGATTCCTTTTGATGACTAGGGTGCCAGGAAGAGAAAGGGAGGTATTGATACCTGTTCAGCTCTTTCTGAAAACAACTAGTAGAAAGCTTTCTTGTGGTTGGAAAATTAGTACCTTTGAAGAGGTGAATGTCCAAAAAATCCACAGATGAATTGGAGATGACATGTGTTATCTTGATATGCTCCTGAAGATCCATTGCATAGTTGCTAAGATGTTGAAGCAAAGTGGTGTGAGACCCGTGCCAAAAACCTAAAGCGTCATCAATGTATCTTTTGTAGTAGAGTAGCTCTGTTGTGGGATGTACCTGTTCTTGAAGGTTTTCTAAATAACATAGAAAAAGGCAGGCATAGACAACAGCAAAATTACTCCCCATAGCAGTGCCTCTGATTTGATGCCAAAAAGTGCCATTAAACTCAAGATAGTGGTTCTTGAGAACAAGAGAGGCAATTGTCATGATGAGGTTGAGCTCTACATGGTTGAAGTCACCCTGTATCATCATCTTGAGGGCATGCAGTCCTTCATTGGTGGGAATACTGGGGTACAGAGATTCCACATCAAATGTGAAGAGGATAATTTCTTGTGGTAGATGAAGCTCAGATAACTCTTTAATCAGAGTGAGGGAGTCTTTTAGATGTTGCTTTTGTTGGAGGAGAATGGGGAAAAGCTTATGATGAAGCCATATAGACGCATTCTCAAAAACAAAGCCATTGTAAGAGCAGATTGGCCTTCCGACCACTGTAGGTTTGTGGATTTTGGGCAAGAAGTAAAGAGAGCAAACTCTGAACCCTTGCTCTGGCTTCTGCAAAATAAACTTTGCTTCATCCCTTGAGAGCACACTAGACTTTTGACAGATGCAGGCAAGCCTATCAAACAGTTCATTCAATGGAGCTTGGGTGACTGGGAGATAGACCTGTTGATCTAGAAGTTGCCGATCACCTTCATTAAGATACCATGATTTATCAAGAATTACCAAACCAAGGTTTTTATCTGCTGGCTTGATAATGATGTTATGGTTCTTTATCAATCTGTTAAGGGCTCTTCTCAAATGAAGCGAAAGCTTGTTCTGAGGAAGTCGCTCACATGAAGCAGCAACCGGTTTAGGGTTTAGGGTTTAGGGTTTAGGGGTTTTTTCAGGTGTGCGGTTTAGGGTTTAGGGTTTAGGGTTTAGGGGTTTTTTCAGGTGTGCGGTTGTGGAGTGATAAAGATAAATAACCGGTAGCTGCGGCAGCTAAAAGTAACTGCGGCAGCAAAAAATAAATTTTTCGGGGGGCCGGTTACGTGATAGTCAAGTGGAGTGTATGTAAGATATGGTGTTGAGGTGTGAATAGTATAAACTTAAGATGGCCACGCACTATGACCAAGAAGTCCAAAATCCCACCTCACGAGGACAACAGCTAGCCGAAAAATACGACCAGTTGCCCACGCAAACTAAAGGCTAAGATGTGGGGACAACAACTTGCCGCAAAAGAAACGACTAGTTGTCCACCAAACCAAAGGCTAAGACGTGGGGACAACAACTTGCCGCAAAGAACGACTAGTTGCCCTCAAAAATAAAGGTAAGGGGAAGGGAAGGTGCATCAATCGAAATGACACTTAGCATGCCACGCAATATGACATTATGCCAGATCGAAGGAGCATACTCAGTAGAAAGACACTAAACCAGCCAAATTAATGACCAAGTGCCTCTTGCTAAGCACCAAACCAATGGCCTTACTCACACACACAAGAAAGACACTTTACTTGCCCAAAAAAGGACTAAGTGCCTAACATACACAAAAACACAAAGACAAAATTTGATTTGATTTAAGAGACAAAAAAAGACTTAAAAAAGTCGATTTCTTGTATTAACTTGAGGGTGTAGTTCCAAACTAGTTTCGCTCTAGAATGAGCTCTTCAGTGGAACACCCAAGTTTGAGATTACAAGAATGAGAGCTCTCCCTTATGTAGAGAAGGGAGGGCTAGCTTTTGCCTCTTTGCATGTGGGATAATTCAGCCTTTTGTTGTGAAAAAGCAAGCTTAGGACATGAAGAACCCAACGCAACAAACGGCGCTCGAATCGGATAAGTAGAGCTCTCTAAACAAGTAAAAGAAGCTCAATAGCATCTCATGCAAGCTGTGGGTTTTGAACTCATGACCCCTTTCATTAGAGTCACAAGCCTTAACCATTAGGCTAGAGTGGACATGTTGACTCTACATGCAAAAATAAGTTACATAAGGTAACTAGAAGACTAGAGAGATGCATAAAATAGGTGGAGGGTTTTCCCGATAGCAGAACCAAGCATGGGAGGTCTCATATGCTGTTAAGCCGATGCTCCCAAGGGTTTCTTTACAAAGGTGGGTCCACGCTAAAAATAGTACTTACTAAAAATAGAAAGTTACAAATTAGAGGTTCGAAACCTTGATCTAACAAGATAGGAGCGCAGATTCCTTGGATTTCTCCAGCAAATCATAGGTCTAGGTATATGCTTCAGCTCGGGATTTTGTTGGCAAAGCCGAAAAAGTTTAGGGTTTAGGGAGGCCCCCAAGTTTAAAGCTTTGGTGTACTTGGAGTAGTCAAGCTTAAGAACTAGGGGGATCCGCTTACTCGAAGAGGTTTCTCGATTGGAAGCCTTTAGAAGTAGAGCTGTTCGCATATTGTACTTGACCTTGCTGAAAGTTTTCCGAAGGAGAGAATCCGGATATCCTCTACCTCGAAGTCGTTGGAAAAACAGAAGCTTTAGCTTGATGTAGCTTTGAAGCGTGCTTTCCCTGATGACATAACGCTTAAGTTCTCCAATGATGAAGGATTCCTTTTGATGACTAGGGTGCCAGGAAGAGAAAGGGAGGTATTGATACCTGTTCAGCTCTTTCTGAAAACAACTAGTAGAAAGCTTTCCTGTGGTTTGAAAATTAGTACCTTTGAAGAGGTGAATGTCCAAAAAATCCACAGATGAATTGGAGATGACATGTGTTATCTTGATATGCTCCTGAAGATCCATTGCATAGTTGCTAAGATGTTGAAGCAAAGTGGTGTGAGACCCGTGCCAAAAACCTAAAGCGTCATCAATGTATCTTTTGTAGTAGAGTAGCTCTGTTGTGGGATGTACCTGTTCTTGAAGGTTTTCTAAATAACATAGAAAAAGGCAGGCATAGACAACAGCAAAATTACTCCCCATAGCAGTGCCTCTGATTTGATGCCAAAAAGTGCCATTAAACTCAAGATAGTGGTTCTTGAGAACAAGAGAGGCAATTGTCATGATGAGGTTGAGCTCTACATGGTTGAAGTCACCCTGTATCATCATCTTGAGGGCATGCAGTCCTTCATTGGTGGGAATACTGGGGTACAGAGATTCCACATCAAATGTGAAGAGGATAATTTCTTGTGGTAGATGAAGCTCAGATAACTCTTTAATCAGAGTGAGGGAGTCTTTTAGATGTTGCTTTTGTTGGAGGAGAATGGGGAAAAGCTTATGATGAAGCCATATAGACGCATTCTCAAAAACAAAGCCATTGTAAGAGCAGATTGGCCTTCCGACCACTGTAGGTTTGTGGATTTTGGGCAAGAAGTAAAGAGAGCAAACTCTGAACCCTTGCTCTGGCTTCTGCAAAATAAACTTTGCTTCATCCCTTGAGAGCACACTAGACTTTTGACAGATGCAGGCAAGCCTATCAAACAGTTCATTCAATGGAGCTTGGGTGACTGGGAGATAGACCTGTTGATCTAGAAGTTGCCGATCACCTTCATTAAGATACCATGATTTATCAAGAATTACCAAACCAAGGTTTTTATCTGCTGGCTTGATAATGATGTTATGGTTCTTTATCAATCTGTTAAGGGCTCTTCTCAAATGAAGCGAAAGCTTGTTCTGAGGAAGTCGCTCACATGAAGAGATTGAATTTTGAAGTATGACTCTTCCAGTGTTGATGATGTCTTCCAGAGGCTGATAAACTTTAGAAGGATTCCAATTCGGGTTTGCAACTCGAAAAGGAGGAAGAGGTCTATCTGGTGCATTTCTGAAAAACCATCGAAGACGAAGTTGCCTTGCAAAATTATCATAGTCTTTGGTGAGATGTGTTGAATCCGGAAACTTTGACGGAGGAATATATCCCAAACCAAGTCCTAGAAGCTTTTTCTCGCTAAATGAAAGCTTGTACTGAGAGAGATTGTGGATGGCAGTGTTTGAAACACGTTGATCCACCTCAGTTGGGGTCTTTCTAGAGAAAAGCAATAGAGCATAGCGCTCGGGATCTTGGAGAGGGAGCCAGAAGAGGTGCCTTAACGCCGGGGATTTCGAGACCGAGATCGGCTCGGTGGAGCGGATCTGCTTCGTGAATTTTGCCGATTTTGTTTCTGTCCCGAACCAGATTTCTGGGTATTGCGGCCTTGTCGAGAAGAGGAAGGCTGTGCAGAGGAGGGGGTGGAAGTCTTCTTCCTTTGAGGTTGATTTCCACCCCCTTGCCGGTTTCCCCGCTGGTTTTTTGGCTGGGTAGACTTGCCTTTATTTGGCTTGTTTCCCTGCTGCTGCTTACCTTGGTGGTTGTTTTGCCGGTCTTTCTGTTGATTGCCTTTCTTAGAAGCTTGGTTGCTTCTAGTTTTCTTTTTATTGTTGTTCTGGCTATTGTTCTGGCTTTTCTTTTGTTGATTATCTTTCCGTTTTTTGTTTGTCCCACCTGTGTCATTTGCTAGACCTTTTTTTAGCTTGTTGATCTGTGCTTGAACTTGCTTCTGAACTTGCTCTTTGACTAGCTTGGCTATAGAGGGTTCAGTAGGAAGAGATTCTGCATCTCCCATGGCTTGATCCTGTGCAGCTTTCCTCTTGGTGAAAGCAGCTTGCTTGATCTTAGAGTTAAGGAGATGAGAGACCCTGAAATTATTTATGGCAGTTTTGAAATCTTTGAGCAGCTTGTTCTTCCAAGTCTTCATGGTGTTTTCCCATAACGCGTGTGGGCTGTCCATGAGTTCCAAAGCAGCCATGAGGTTCAGGATTTCCTGGAGACTGGCTTCAAAAGTGGAGGCATAAGCATCCAGCTTCTTTTCTTGATTCTCTACCAGCTTTGCTTGGGCTTCAATGAGGACTTCCAAGCAGCTGCTCCTGTAATTTTTACAAAGATCTTGTAGAGTTTGATTGAGAAAGGCCTGTCCTTGTTCATCTTGCACAGTAAGGCGGGGTGGTTTGAGTCGAAGACTGTTAGGTACGGTGCCTTCTTCTCTTTGCTCTCTAAGCTTTTTGAGGTAAGCTTGACTTTTCTCAAAAGCTAAAAACATCTTCTTGTACTCCTCGATAGACTTCTTCAAGAAATCTTTAAGGTGAGAAGGTTGAGCGATGGGAAGAGTAGGCAGAGCAAAAAGGTCATCATAGGATGATGATGAAGCACCAAGTGTAAACCTGTATTGGTTTTGTGCATTAGCAGTATCTGTAGAATCATCCATTCTCCGCTTAGCACGTTCTCTTTCTCCACTAGCAAATTGAAACGCTCCCTGGCTGGTAGAAGGGTTGTCTTGACCTTCGTTTGCTGCCTCTGGGATAGTGTTCAAAAGCACCATGATAGCAAAGGTTTAGGGTTTAGGGGTTTTTTCAGGTGTGCGGTTGTGGAGTGATAAAGATAAATAACCGGTAGCTGCGGCAGCTAAAAGTAACTGCGGCAGCAAAAAATAAATTTTTCGGGGGGCCGGTTACGTGATAGTCAAGTGGAGTGTATGTAAGATATGGTGTTGAGGTGTGAATAGTATGAACTTAAGATGGCCACGCACTATGACCAAGAAGTCCAAAATCCCACCTCACGAGGACAACAGCTAGCCGAAAAATACGACCAGTTGCCCACGCAAACTAAAGGCTAAGATGTGGGGACAACAACTTGCCGCAAAAGAAACGACTAGTTGTCCACCAAACCAAAGGCTAAGACGTGGGGACAACAACTTGCCGCAAAGAACGACTAGTTGCCCTCAAAAATAAAGGTAAGGGGAAGGGAAGGTACATCAATCGAAATGACACTTAGCATGCCACGCAATATGACATTATGCCAGATCGAAGGAGCATACTCAGTAGAAAGACACTAAACCAGCCAAATTAATGACCAAGTGCCTCTTGCTAAGCACCAAACCAATGGCCTTACTCACACACACAAGAAAGACACTTTACTTGCCCAAAAAAGGACTAAGTGCCTAACATACACAAAAACACAAAGACAAAATTTGATTTGATTTAAGAGACAAAAAAAGACTTAAAAAAGTCGATTTCTTGTATTAACTTGAGGGTGTAGTTCCAAACTAGTTTCGCTCTAGAATGAGCTCTTCAGTGGAACACCCAAGTTTGAGATTACAAGAATGAGAGCTCTCCCTTATGTAGAGAAGGGAGGGCTAGCTTTTGCCTCTTTGCATGTGGGATAATTCAGCCTTTTGTTGTGAAAAAGCAAGCTTAGGACATGAAGAACCCAACGCAACAAACGGCGCTCGAATCGGATAAGTAGAGCTCTCTAAACAAGTAAAAGAAGCTCAATAGCATCTCATGCAAGCTGTGGGTTTTGAACTCATGACCCCTTTCATTAGAGTCACAAGCCTTAACCATTAGGCTAGAGTGGACATGTTGACTCTACATGCAAAAATAAGTTACATAAGGTAACTAGAAGACTAGAGAGATGCATAAAATAGGTGGAGGGTTTTCCCGATAGCAGAACCAAGCATGGGAGGTCTCATATGCTGTTAAGCCGATGCTCCCAAGGGTTTCTTTACAAAGGTGGGTCCACGCTAAAAATAGTACTTACTAAAAATAGAAAGTTACAAATTAGAGGTTCGAAACCTTGATCTAACAAGATAGGAGCGCAGATTCCTTGGATTTCTCCAGCAAATCATAGGTCTAGGTATATGCTTCAGCTCGGGATTTTGTTGGCAAAGCCGAAAAAGTTTAGGGTTTAGGGTTTAGGGTGTAGGGTTTAGGGTTTTGGGTTAGGGTTTTGGGTTAGGGTTTAGGGGTTTTTTCAGGTGTGCGGTTGTGGAGTGATAAAGATAAATAACCGGTAGCTGCGGCAGCTAAAAGTAGCTGTGGCAGCAAAAAATAAATTTTTCGGGGGGCCGGTTACGTGATAGTCAAGTGGAGTGTATGTAAGATATGGTGTTGAGGTGTGAATAGTATGAACTTAAGATGGCCACGCACTATGACCAAGAAGTCCAAAATCCCACCTCACGAGGACAACAGCTAGCCGAAAAATACGACCTAGTTGCCCACGCAAACTAAAGGCTAAGATGTGGGGACAACAACTTGCCGTAAAAGAACGACTAGTTGCCCACCAAACCAAAGGCTAAGACGTGGGGACAACAACTTGCCGCAAAAGAACGACTAGTTGCCCTCAAAAATAAAGGTAAGGGGAAAGGAAGGTGCATCAATCGAAATGACACTTAGCATGCCACGCAATATGACATTATGCCAGATCGAAGGAGCATACTCAGCAGAAAGACACTAAACCAGCCAAATTAATGACCAAGTGCCTCTTGCTAAGCACCAAACCAATGGCCTTACTCACACACACAAGAAAGACACTTTACTTGCCCAAAAAAAGGACTAAGTGCCTAACATACACAAAAACACAAGACAAAATTTGATTTGATTTAAGAGACAAAAAAGACTTAAAAAAGTCGATTTCTTGTATTAACTTGAGGGTGTAGTTCCAAACTAGTTTCGCTCTAGAGTGAGCTCTTCAGTGGAACACCCAAGTTTGAGATTACAAGAATGAGAGCTCTCCCTTATGTAGAGAAGGGAGGGCTAGCTTTTGCCTCTTTGCATGTGGGATAATTCAGCCTTTTGTTGTGAAAAAGCAAGCTTAGGACATGAAGAACCCAACGCAACAAACGGCGCTCGAATCGGATAAGTAGAGCTCTCTAAACAAGTAAAAGAAGCTCAATAGCATCTCATGCAAGCTATGGGTTTTGAACTCATGACCTCTTTCATTAGAGTCACAAGCCTTAACCATTAGGCTAGAGTGGACATGTTGACTCTACATGCAAAAATAAGTTACATAAGGTAACTAGAAGACTAGAGAGATGCATAAAATAGGTGGAGGGTTTTCCCGATAGCAGAACCAAGCATGGGAGGTCTCATATGCTGTTAAGCCGATGCTCCCAAGGGTTGCTTTACAAAGGTGGGTCCACGCTAAAAATAGTACTTACTAAAAATAGAAAGTTACAAATTAGAGGTTCGAAACCTTGATCTAACAAGATAGGAGCGCAGATTCCTTGGATTTCTCCAGCAAATCATAGGTCTAGGTATATGCTTCAGCTCGGGATTTTGTTGGCAAAGCCGAAAAAGTTTAGGGTTTAG